>NC_141312.1:12620000-12637500 GCF_037954325.1 Fistularia commersonii | reverse complement strand
CAACTAAATAAATGGATAAAAAAATAAATACATAAATAAATACACAAATAGATAGAGAAGCTGGAAATTTCACAAAGCGTCTGTAAGAAACTATCTCATAATTAGAATTAGAATATTTTATGCATTTTAATTCATAATTCATCTTTGCTCGTAATACTAAATTATGATAAACTTTATTGATCCCCATAGGGGAAATTCCTTTTGTCACAGCAGCGTAACAGCTACAATGGCAAAACTTAGAAAAAATAAAATAAATATGAATATAAATATAAATGAAGAGACATTAAAAGACAGAAGATAGCAAGATCCATGATTAACAGACAGCAGATTGAAACATTACTGATTTCAACGTATTAGTACATTGTAAATACCTAACACATTTATAAACCCCACAACAATATTTACAGTACGATGATCATAATTATAATAAGTTGCTGACATTCCACTGGAGCAGGTACTATATAGCTGTGACATTAACCCTTTACTTAACAGAAAAAAGAGTGAGTTTGAGTTTTACAAATCCCTTCATGCGAATGCTGCACTTCAACAAGAATCATTCAAAAGGAAAATGTAAAATCCTCAGTTTTACTCAATGGCAGTGTCAGGGTGATCAACTTTAAAACAGGACATCAACTTGCCCCTGTTGTTAATAGAACACAATATGCTTCCTACTGTCCAAGTAGAAATAAAATCCCCCAGGTTGTCAGTTTGTCCACAGGGTGTCCATGGCAGCACTAAATCCACTCAGTCTTTCCTTAATACTTTCAATTTCATTGCAAGCTTTTCAGTCACCTTTTTTGTTCCTAGTCCTTGCAGTTTTGCCTGTTATTGGCTTCCTTAAAAGTATAATGTATTTTTTGAAACGGCATTGTTTCTTTTTATCCAAAGCCTCGGCATTTGTCAGTTTGCTCAGGACGCTGACGGATTTAATGAATTTTGTTGTGTCACTAAAGCACCCAGTAAAACAGAAGACCAAAGAAGGTGTTATACAAAAAAAGTCATTAATGCCCTTCAAGGAATAATGATCATTCATATCCTTATTGCTTCCACAAAACAAAGCAGTATCTGACTCAGAAGTACTCTCCATGTCATCTTCCTTGCTCACCTGGCTTCTAACCAAATTTTATCCACAGTAGTTAAATAATCGGTACATCTAGAAACACTTGGAAGTGCTCCTACTTCAGCTGTTTTCAAGGAAGAAATGGTCTTACATTCAGAGATGTCCTGCTTGATGATGGAAACAGGGCTTTGCAGTGGATGCTCACTGTCATTGTTGATAGGCACACAACTTTGCTTCACATGACGCCCAGCACTGTTGGGTGCAGTTGCCCAGGCCTCCGCGGCACCGGGCTTGGCGGCACCGGTATTGGCAGGATCAGTATCGGCCACAGCGGGCTCAGGGGCATCGGTGTCAGCCAAATGGGGCGCAGCGGGCGCCCAGGAGTAGTGCCTACTGTCATGGAGCCGACAAATTGACTTCTGATTCCATTTTCTGGTGTGGACATGTGATACATCTCTGCATTCAAAACTGCAGAGCTATTTGGTAGAGTGGTGACTTCTAACTACCGACTACTGCATACTTTGGATCTTCGGTGACCGAATTGCACTTTTTGTAAGTCGCTTTGGATAAAAGCATCTGCCAAATGACTGTAATGTAATATAATGTAAACAAACAAACAAACAAACAAACAAACAAACAAACAGATAGCCAGACAAAGACAGACAGACAAACAAAACAGTATAATGGAACCAGCGGATAAGAATAATTTAGCTTTGGATAAATACCTGGGGAACATTTTGGAGAAAAACAAACAAAACTACAGGAAAGAACAAGTTACCAGAGAGCACAGACAGAGTTCTGTCACACTGACGGAGAAAATCACTGCTTCATGGGATCTCCTTCTTCTTTCGGCATTCCCCTTCAGGGGTCGCTACAGCGAATCAACTTTCTCCATCTAACCCTATTCTCCGTATCCTCCTCTTTCACACCAACTACCTTCATATCCTCCCTTACTTCTTCTTCTTCTTCTTCTTCTTCTTCTTCTTCTTTCGGCTTTTCCCGTCAGTGGTCGCCACAGCGAGTCAACTTTCTCCATCTAACCCTATTCTCTGTATCTTCCTCTCTCACACCAACTACCTTCATATCCTCTCTTACTACATCCATAAATCTTCTCTTTGGTCTTCCTCGAGACCTCTTGCCTGGCAGCTCCAATTCCAGCATCCGTCTACCAATATATTCACTATCCCTTCTCTGTACATGAACGAACCATCTCAGTCTGGCTTCTCTGACCTTCTCTCCAAAACATCGAACATGTGCCGTCCCTCTGATAGCCTCATTCCTGATCCTATCCATCCTGGTCACTCCCAAAGAGAACCTCAACATCTTCATCTCTGCAACCTCTAGTTCTGCCTGCTGTCTTTTGGTCATTGTAACAGTTTCTAGTCCATACATCATCGCTGGTCTCACCACTGTCTTGTACACCTTTCCTTTTATTCTGGCTGAAAGTCTTCTATCACATAGTACCCCTGACACTTTTCTCCACCCATTCCAACCTGCTTGGACCCATCTCTTCACCTCTTTTCCACACTCTCCGTTGCTCTGGACTGTTGACCCTAAGTACCTGAAATCCTCCAGCTTCTTGATCTCCACTCCCTGTAGCCTCACCGTTCCACCTGAGTTCCCCTCATTCACACACATATATTCTGTCTTGCTGCGACTAACTTTCATTCCTCTTCTTTCCAGAGCATACCTGCACCTCTCTAGATTTTCCTCTACCTGTTGTCTGCTCTCACTACAGATCATCATGTCATCCGCAAACATCATGGTCCTTGGGGATTCCTGTCTAACCTCATCTGTCAGCCTATCCATCACCATTGCGAACAAGAAGCGGCTCAGTGCTGATCCCTGATGGAGTCCCACCTCCACCTTAAACTTCTCTGTTACCCCTACAGCACACTGTACCAGTGTCTCACAGCTAGCATACATGTCCTGCACCAGTCTAACATACTTCTCTGCCACTTCAGACTTCCTCATACAATACCAGAGCTCCTCTCTTGGCACCCTGTCATATGCCTTTTCTAGGTCTACAAAAACACACTGCAGCTCCCTCTGGCCTTCTCTGTACTTTTCTATTAGCATTCTCAACGCAAATACTGCATCTGTAGTACTCTTTCTAGGCATAAAGCCATACTGCTGTTCACAGATGCTGACTTCTGCTCTCAGTCTAGTTTCCACTACTCTTTCCCATAACTTCATTGTATGGCTCATCAACTTTATCCCTCTATAGTTACCACAATTCTGCACATCCCCTTATTCTTAAAAATAGGCACCATCACACTTTGTCTCCATTCTTCAGGCATCTTCTCACTCTCTAAGATCCTGTTGAATAATCTAGTCAGAAAATCTACCGCTGCCTCTCCTAGACACTTCCACACCTCCACAGGTATATCATCAGGACCAACTGCCTTTCCACTCTTCATCCTCTTCAATGCCTTCCTCACTTCACTTTTACTAATTTTTGCAACTTTGTGGTCTACAATAGTCACCTCTTCTACCCTTGCCTCTCTTTCATTTTCCACATTCATCAGCTTTTCAAAGTACTCTTTCCATCTTCCCGTCATTCTTCTAGCATCTGTCAATACATTTCCTTCTCTGTCCTTAATCACCCGGACCTGTTGTACATCCTTTCCATCTTTATCTCTCTGTTTCGCCAACCTGTATAGATCATTCTCACCCTCCTTACTATCCAGCCGAGCATACAAGTCATCATAAGCCCTTTGTTGTGCCTTTGCTACCTCTATCTTTACCATTCGCCGCATCTCCCTGAACTCCTGTCTGTTCTCTTCAGTCCTCTCAGTATCCCACTTCTTCTTTGCTAATCACTTTCTCTGTATATACCCCTGCACGTCCTCATTCCACCACCAAGTCTCCTTATCTACTTTCCTTCCAGATGACACACCAAGTCCTCTTCTACCTGTCTCTTTACTTTCCTCCTTTCTCTCTGCTTCTGAACACGCCCTCCTCCACAACTTCTTCTTCGACCCACAGTAGCCCAATTTCCACTGGTAACCTGTAGGTCATCAATACCAACGGCGGCCGTTGTTAACCTGGTCCTCGACCGATCCGTTCTGATCTGGTTATAGTTGACTCGCAAGTTTGGTTTTGGCAAAAGTTATACGCCGGATGCCCTTCCTGACCCAACCCTTTACATTTATCCGGGCTTGGGACAGGCTCAGGGAGACACTGCTCCATGCTCCTCCAAGGCAGGCTTGGGGAGACATGCGCTAGTGCCGCCCTGAGGCTGCATTACACTAAGTGAGTATAAATAAATTAAAAACTATATTATCAACTGTATGTATTATATGTACTGTGTTAGAGTGTCATTTTTTGTCATTTTGGTTAGTGGTGTGCCCCAGGATTCTGTAAATGTAAAAAATGTGCCGCGGCTCAAAAAAGGTTGAAAATAGCCTTTACCTTGAACACACTGACACACATGAATGAGCCATGAATAAGACATTTGTTTGACACAAATGTCAGATGAGTCAGTGATTTGTACCGTTTACAAATGCTTTTTTTTATATGTATCGTATCTTGTGTCGAACCGGCCTGTCTGTCAAATTTTAAAAGTCAATGTGGCACCTGATCCAAAAAGTTTGCCTACCCCTGGTCTATATGATATTAAAGCATATCAATAATCAAAAGATCTTAGTTTGAAATTGTTTGCCACTTTGTGTTATATGCCGAGTAGCTGTGAAGAGCAGTAATTAAAATGATCAAGTAATTGTTCAAAAGCCACAGTGTACTCAACAAATTTCCTACTCAGTTCACATCAAGCACAATAAACATTGCAATGCATGCCAGTGCATTGGCTCAATATATTTGGACTTGATCACTGATGAAGAATAAATCAATTAATGAAAGAAAAAAAAAATACTGACCTGTGCAGCACTGACCAATAGTCAAAAACTGCATAGTGTATCATATCATCCTCGAGTAACCAGGTCGTAAATGGTAATAATTAAATCAACTGAACAGTCTGTTCCCTGTTTGTTGCACCTGTTGCAGTTTTTATGTTGGACAGCAGGGGGCATATTAGCAATGGTATGATCATGCTGTTAGGTATTTCGGGGTTAGAGTGAGGAGTCAGGAAGTTGAGACAAGCCTTTCTCAGATGATAGCCATGGACGGAGATGGTGAGACATTTTAATAATCCTGTAAGGGAACTTACTGATAAAATAGGAAAACTTTGTGGTAAAATGTGATGTTGTTTATTGTAAAAAGACACTTTCCGTTTGTTTAATTTGGATAGGATTGCTGATGGTAAAATACTGCCATTATGACACTAAAGCTAAGCGTCCGTGTGCTATGTGCCCCACCATGTTCCTTGTTTCCTTGCTCCTACACACTGTACATATCTTGTAAATTGTTGTTTCTTTTTTATACATATATGTCGGGACCCCTAAAAAAATTCATTTGAAGATTCGGTCTGTGCTTTTCCCTGGCTTCACTAATATATATTATCAGTGAATATTCACTTCACATTTTTTTACAATTTATACATATATCCACTAAGTAACTCAAATATTCACATACAGTAGAATGAGAAGTAATTTTTTCGTCTGTATGTGGCAGTGTGATCGACATTATTGGTCCAGAGGTGAAACAGGCCTCTCACCCAAAGTCAGCATCGATTGGCTTCAAGCCCCCTCACCAGCCATTAGGTGTCCATGGTAATCGGATTAGAAAATTAGGTAATTTTTTACGAAAGGGAATAAGACGCAAGGTTTCCTCAAGTCTCACGTGGATCATTGTGTGTGTCCACTAGAGGTACGTGTAGACCATTTGCATTTTATTGTACTTTAGGTTTAGATTAAGTGTTTATGATCAGGAATGAAAGGAAAGGTGTACAAGATAGTGGTGAGACCAGCGATGCTGTATGGCCTAGAAGCAGAAACAATGACAAAAAGACAGGAGGCAGAGCTAAAAGAGAGAGATGACATTGTGATCCTACTGAGAGCAGGAAACAGGTTGAGGGACATCTAGAGTGGTGGAGGCATGATCTTGAAAGGAGAAGGAGAGGAACCCAGGTGGAACAGTTACAAGGAGTGGAGATTAAGAAGTTAGAGGATTTCAAGTACTTAGGGTCAACAGTACAGATCAACAGAGAGTGTGGAAGAGAGATAAAGAAACAGGTTCAAGCAGGTTGGATTGGGTGGAGAAAATTGTTAGGGTTACATTACATTAAATTTTGCATTAGTCATTTTCCAGTCGCTTTTATCCAAAGCGACTTATAAAAAGTGCAATTCGGGGTTAACAAGAGATAGAAGAATATCAGCCAGAATTAAAGGAAAGGTGGCCAAAATTCATACTTCAGTTCAGCCACAAATTGTAGTGTATCAAATAATTATTTTTGTAGACTCACTGTATCAGAAACTACTTATGAGTGTCTGTGTGACCTTTTGTTTACTTTGCAGGCAACTAATCTTGTGGGCATTTCCTTTGAAAATAGATAGAGATATTTTATGGATTCCTTGACTTTGTTTTGAAAATGCTATCATTAGATCATGGCTTTTTCCCCTTTTTTTCCTTTTTGTCTTAAAGCCTAAAAGATTCCATTCACTCCATGCCAGTAACTCTTGACCACCTTCCACTAGCGAGTATGACTGACCTTATCTTCTTTTTGCTAGTGCCACAAAAGATGCATCCAAAAATTTTGAAAAAGATTTGGAAAAGACTTGTGTAAAACTACAACTAGATTCTTCCAACATTTTTCCCACCATGCAATGTTTTCAGTGTGTATTTGCAGAGCCTTTGCTGTTACATTCCATTGCTTTGCTTCTCCACTGATCCACAACTGCTCTATGACTGTAAGATTACCAAGTAATACTTAATAAGAAAGATATTAGTAAGATAAGTTTTAACTCTTGGACTGTGAAAATCGTAAGGTGTGATCCTTGTATGAGTCAGAGAGTTCATGACATTTCTTTGTTGGAGTTTTAAAAGTACTTGCACATTTGATGTGAGCTTAATTGCGTGGTTGGATGGACAGAACTAACAATTAATTTCTTATAAAGAAGACAGGCAGAAATAAACTAGTCTCAAAATCCCTTATTGGAATTTTCATACTGATTATATACTACTTTTTCATATTCTTCATGCACACACACACACACACACACACACACACACACACACACACACACACACACACACACACACACACACACACACACACACACACAATTTCCATTTACAGCCATGGAAGTAGAGCAAAATGATCAAATAAACATCTGCTTAGAAATGGCAGCACAAAGGTTACATGCAAAGAGCAGTCCAGCTGAGGGACTTTGACATATCGCTGATGGATGTAAAACAAGCAGCAGGAACGCTTTATTTACAATATGAAATGTCAGGCATAAGCACTTTGTACTCAGATGGATTCATACTGTTATATTGCCCATCAGTATTAGAAATTCACTCTTGGGCCTTGTTTCTTTCCAGACGTGGGGGCGTTGTTTGCACACAACTACATCTACACAGAAAACAGAGAATCTAGAAAACAGAGCAGCTTTCTTCTCCTCTCTGATACGTTGGTGAAAGATGCTGCCAGCTTATAATGAGGACCTAATCACAAGTTGTCTTTCTATTGTGAGAAAGTGTCTCATATACTTGAATGTTTTATTCTTGCAACCGTGGGTACATGTTGTGCATTGCACTGATTTTGCATTGGTTAGATCTTCAGTGACATTGTACAGAAGATTATATGAGTGGAAGTGACAAATTACCAACCTGCTCACTCTTGAGGCTCATGATGATGAAATACTGTTTACAATAGACTAACAGACTTTTTGGTCACTGAATGGTTTTAAATGGCTCAGTGAGAGTCCGAAAGAAGAACAGAACAGAACAGAACAGAACAGAACAGAACAGAACAGAAGAATATAAGATAAATGACAAATCAAATTTAGATGATTTTGAAGCTTGCAAAAAATTCCCAACACTCCTTTAGTTGCAGGTTATGTACAGTATATCATGAGCACCAACTGCCTTTGCACTCTTCATCCTCTTCCATGCCTTTCTCACTTCACTTTTACTAATCTGTGCTACTTTGTGGTCTACAATAGTCACCTCTTCTACCCTTGCCTCCCTTTCATTTTTCACATTCATCAGCTCTTCAAGTACTCTTTCCATCTTCCCATTACTCTTTTAGCATCTGTCAGTATGTTTCCCTCTCTATCCTTAATCACCTGGACCTGTTGTATATCCTTTCCATCTTTATCTCTCTGTTTCACCAATCTGTATTACATCATTCTCTCCCTCCTTCCTCTCCAACCGAGCATACAGGTCATCGTACGCCCTTTGTTTTGCCTTTGCTACCTCTATCTTTACCTTTCGCTGCATCTCCCTGAACTCCTGTCTGTTCTCTTCAGTCCTCTCAGTATCCCACTTCTTCTTTGCTAATCACTTTCCCTGTATATACTCCTGCACGTCCTCATTCCACCACCAAGTCTCCTTATCTACTTTCCTTCCAGATGACACACCAAGTACTCTTTTACCTGTGTCCCTGATAACACTAGTTGTAGTTGTCCAATCATCTGGAAGCTCATCCTGACCACCCAGACCCTTTCTCAACTCCTCCCTGAAAACCATACAACACTCCTCCCTTTTCAGTTTCCACCACTTGGTCCTCTGCTCTGCCTTTGTCGTCTTCATCTTCCTTGTCACCAGAGTCATCCTACAAACCAGCATCCTATGCTGTCTGGCTACACTCTCACCTACAACTACTTTGCAGTAACCGATCTCTTTCAGGTTACCTTGTCTATACAAGATGTAGTCTACCTGCGTGCTCCTACCTCCACTCTTATAAGTTACCCTATGTTCCTGTTTTTTCTGGAAAAAGGTGTTCACTACAGCCATTTCCATCCTTTTTACAAAATATACCACTATCTGTCCCTCTGCATTCCTATCCTGGATACCAAATCTGCCCATTACTTCTTCATCCCCTCTATTGCCTTCACCAACATGTCCATTGAAGTCTGCACCACTTACCACTCTCTCATTTCTGGGAATATTCTGCATCACTTCATCTAACTTATTCCAGACCTTCTCCTTCTCTTCAGATTCACATCCCACCTGCGGGGCATAGCCACCAACAACATTGAGCATCACACCTTCAATTTCCAGTTTCAGACTCATAAGTCTATCTGACATTCTTTTCACCTCTAGGATGTTCCTAACAAACTCCTCCTTCAAGATAACTTCTACTCGATTTCTCTTCTTGTCAGTACCATAATAGTCAACTTAAAGCCTGCTCCTAAGCTTTAAGCCTTACTACTTTTCCACCTGGTCTCCTGGACACACAGTATATCCACCTTCCTTCTCTGCATCATGTTGACCAACTCTCTACCTTTACCTGTCATAGTCCCGATATTCCAAGTCCCTACTCTCAGTCCCAGGCTCTCTCCTTTCCTCCTCTCTCTCTGCTTCTGAACAGGTACTCCTCTTCTTGTTCTTGTTCTTCAACCCACAGTAGCCCAATTTCCATTAGTACCCTGTAGGTCATCAGTACCAATGGCGGTCGTTGTTAACCTGGTCCATGACTGATCCGGTATGATATGGTTATGGTTGACTCGCATGCTTGGTTTTGGCAAAAGTTATATGCCGGATGCCCTTCCTGATGCAACCTTCTGCATTTATCTGGGCTTGGGACAGGCTCAGGGAGACACTGCTCCTAAATTTCTTATCTTTATACCTGTCAACCTGATCTCCTGGACACACTGTATATCCACTTTCCTTCTCTGCGTCACGTCGACCAACTCTCTACCTTTTCCTTTCATAGTCCCAATATTTAAAGCCCCTACTCTCAGTTCCAGCCTCTTGCCTTCCCTCTTTTCTCCGCTTCCGAACAGGCCTTCTTCCTGTCCTTCTTCGACCTCTTGTAGCCCAGTTTCCATTGGATCCCTGTAGGTCATCGGTACCAATGGCAGTTGTTCTTAACCCGGGCTTCGACCGATATGGCATGATCTGGTTATTATGATTGATTTGCATGTTTGGTTTTGGCAAAAGTTTTACGCCGGATGCCCTTCCTGACGTAACCCTCTGCATTTATCCAGGCTCAGGACCGGCTCAGGTAGACATTGACTCATGCCCCTCCAAGGCTGGCTCGGGGTGACACCAGGCCGTGATGCTCTGAGGCTGCATTTGACATAATATCCAGAATAATTTTTCCATATTGTGCAGGCCTCGCATGCCTTTACTTAGGATTAAAATCACAAAGCAATGACAAAAAGAAATAACTTTTTTTTTTCACATTTAAAAAAAAAAAAAAAAAAAGATGAATGAAAATAAGAATGTATGAAACGCAGATCCATGTAAATGGTTTTTAAGCTACCTCATTTATTTCAAAAGGATAGAAGGGAAACTTAAAATATATTTCATCTTGTGTGATTTGCGCTCTTGATTTTTTCGATATCTTTTTTATATCTTTTGTATGTAAATTAAATCATTCTACATATATACATATATATGCACAAATATATTGTTTACATTTATATACTATATATATATATATATATATATATATATATATATATGCCCATTATCCTGTCAGGGCTGTGAAGGTTGACATACAGGGAGGTGGGGCCCATTCCCATGGAAGCATGTAGCTATCGTAATTCAATATAAAATGCATGAGCAGAATGCTTTTTTATTTTCAGAATTTGGCAGCATAATTTTACTCACAGCTAAAATGAGTAATAAGTACTCCAAAGAGCATTTTCATTTTCTTCTTGAGGTCGCACATTTTATGACGCAATTAAAAAGAAAACAAAGAGAGCATTCTATTCTCATTTTCATGTCCCGCTGTGCAAAGAAGAATTCAATTTGGATTTACAGTCCCAAGCTGCACAGGAGAGCAATGTCAGTGGCCGATCTTCTTCTGCACAGCTTGTTTTGGGTCTAGAATATGGCACACTTGCACATATTTACTTGCACATACATTGGCCCCGTTTACCTTCTGGCTGATTGCTGATACTTGTTACCATAGCACTCCCTTAACGCTGTCACACAAATTTTTCATTTACGGTACCCGTTGGAATTGCAGAGAATTTGTGAATCGGATGGCCATGACAAATTTGGGCAGATTATGGTGAGCTTGCTTGTTATCAACAAAGTTGCCTGAGCTAGCCTCTTCTCAATCCTTCAACAACTCAATGCAGTGGTGCCTGGAAGGGGATGCACGGCAATCAGCATTCCTTTTTGTGTGATCAGAATGTGCTGGTAAACTGGTCATATCTGTCATCTGGTTAAGAAAATATCTGCAATTCTATCTGGTTCCATAATCCTAAAATTTGTGTTATACCATTATCAATGACGTTGCCCTTGCCTACTCCTCACCACCAAACAGCCGTGCTCTGAGGCCATGAAAGTAATACGATGGCATCGTTATGCTTTCAAAGATGTGAAGCATCTAAGATGTAAGTCAACATATAATCATATCCTTTGTTTTATCAGTAAAATTGTAGCAGTCATTTAGATTAAAGACATGCAGGCTTTTGTCGTTCAACAGCAGAATAAGTCAGGTAAATCAAACTAATTTCTTGGCAAGAAAATAATGATACAATAATGTAAAATATTGCAATCCATTTGGGGAAATAAAATAAAATAAAATAAAATAAAATACATTAAATCAATTTAAATTAAGGAAACAAAAAAACATCTGTTCAAGACCAAACTAATGCTCCTGTGTTTTACAATAAACATTACTTTGCCATGACAAAATTCCCAAGCGTTGAGTCATAGTCTGTATCTGAGTAACTATACACTGCAGAACCATGGGAAGTGGATCATCTACTTGGAGTGTGATGTTCCTGCAGCTCCACTGGCCAATGATGTAACGGAAACTTAAATGTCAAAATGGCGTTGATGTTGCTTGGAGCTGCACAGCAGCTGTAACCTCATAGACCACATTTCATTTAGGCATTTATGATAAGTAGCAATGTCATAAATGTAAAGCAAATACATTTTTAAGAAGGGCAAATACTTAGACTTTCCTTTCAAAAATTTAAGAACAATATTTTGTTGAAGGGTAAACTTGTCTCCTATGACTACACAGTCCTGTCAAAGAGAATAATTCAATAGGTGGCGAGGGCATATTTGCTTTCAAACCCCTGCCCTCTCTTATTAATCCAGCTTAATTAGAATTTTTTTTTTTTTTTGTTTTTTTCTGCCATTTCTGCCAGCAGACAGCCCTTTTTTCCTGCTTGATTGAGTCTAAAATTGTAAGTGACATTCTGTGCCACATATTGAATTGGTGGAAATCTATACGCCATAGGAATGCACCTGAGAGTAAAATTCAGGGAAAAAAAAGGAAAAAAAAGCTGAATATTGTAGTTACTGTCAGAGACAGGAACAGTCAACTTATTTGAGCAAATCTGATATCATGGAGAAGGGGAGAGGTTGAAATAAACCAGAATGTCAACCAAAGAACGAGCAACTGGATGGCTGCTTTTTGGGAGCCACAGGTATTTATTTCTGCCTTATGGGTGGTTTGGAAAATATGTTACATGAAGAAGCATATTGTTCACCAAATGGAAATAGTGTATAGGAAGACTTGAGAACACTTGAAAACCTTTTTTTTTTTTGTCTTTGTTTAACAGTAAACCCATTTCCTGGCTATGCATAAAATGACCGAACATTGCCAAATAATGAGCTGGCCCCATATTGCGATTCTTTATGGCCAATACATTTCCCTCTTCCTTGGTGCATTTACTTGAAAAAAATCATACAGCATGCACTAGAATTTTGCTGAAATGTATTTTTGACACATTATTTCTCTAATCTTCAGCTCTTCCGCTGCTGATGTTGACATGGGGGCTTCTTTGTGAGTTGCCCATGCTTTTAAGGGCTAGTTTAAGGCATCTGTTGTGGATGTTTGAGTGTCTGTGTCTGCATTTCTGTGTAACACCCCGACACCTACTCTAGCTGATCAACTAAGCATGCAACTAAAATGTGGTCTATTATAAATAAGTGAAAGCCTGCTGTTCACAATATGCATGATCTTTTCTGTTAGCATTATTGGTATAGTTACAAGTAATCATCGTGTGCACAGTTGTTGATATTTATAATTAATATCTATGACACATGACCTGACATTCATTATACACGGCATTTATAATGCCTAGTCCAGTGTGTGACTCAACGCTGCATCAACAGCCTTAATTTTGTGGAAGTGTTTAATATGGTATTAGAGCTGCACATCAGAATGGACCTTAATTGGGAAAATAGAATTCAGAGAGGATGGCACAAGGTAGAATGACTGCCATTATAATGTTGATGAAAAAATAAGATAGATACAAAGACAAATATCTCATATAGTATACAGTATTTGAATGCATTGAATGTCACCGCACTGGTTGAGCACATCCACTCTTGTTTTCCAATGTCGTATGTAGATATTCAGTATATACATACATAGATTCGAATAATTGCTTTTAGATCCAGACACAGAAATTGGAAATAGCTTAGCATAAATTTGCAATTTGGGCCGTCAAAGGTTGGTTCGAACATTTAAACTCCAGTTTATGCATACCATGAGAAGTAAATACAATTTTTATGTTCCAGGGAACATGAAAAAAGCTCATTGAGTAAATAGAGAAAGTATTTGTGTTATGGTATGTTAAGTTACGTTGAGTTGTTTTGTGTTACATTGCGTAATGTTATGTTATGTTATGTTATGTTATGTTATGTCATGTTATGTTATGTTATGTTATGTTATGTTATGTTATGTTATGTTATGTTATGTCATGTTAATGAAACAGATACATTTGTTTTTTTTCTGCAGTTCCCTTGTTAAATGATATACAGTTGTTTGATCTAAAACATTCTAAAAAAATTAAGTTCATAAAATGTCAAATTAATTATTTGATCCATTATCAACAAAGGCAATTGGTATTGACCAAGGATATTTATTTCTTAATCCTCTTTTAAAGGGACGGTTAATGTTACTGTTTAAATTAAATGCAGGTGGAGGATTCCACCTATATTGAACAGGTATCTATTTTACTATATTTTCAGATTTAACCAATAACTGATATTGGAATGGTCACTACTGGTCACTACAGTTCAATGTACCAGGCTTCCGAGAGAGCTTGATCTGACAGCTACTATCTTGGCAAGTTGACCTAAAAAAAATGACTCATTGAACCAGGTTGTCAATGAGTTGATTGATTAAGATGACGATGGATTGATATCTTTCCTTATTTAGTTCTGCAACCATTTCTGAGTGCAAGGACATGAGCGTTTTATATTTGGTCCAACCTGATACTTGTGAATTAATAATCATCACATTTCTGATGACACTCCAGGAGGGAACAACTAATTTACAGTTGCTAATTATGTCGGGGGTCAGGAGAGATGCAGATCATTCAGGCAACTGCTACCTTGCAGAGTATGCATCTTATGCATCTTATTTAGTGCTTGAATCCCTAGTTGTGCATCATAGTTTGATTGTTCTTTCCCTGTTTGCATGGTAGAGAGAACGTTTGTTCAATATGATGTCAGCTGCAATTCCAGAAAAAACTAAACTAAACTAAACTAAACTAAACTAAACTAAACTAAACTAAGCTAAATGAAGTACACACAATAAAAATGTTGTTCAGGTAGCAAAATTCTCCAGAAAATATACTCAAGAGCACAAATGTACCTTGGTTTGTTAACAATGCTATTTAGTTCATTCAAAGCTATAAAACAATTCCGGCTGCCGAGAGGAGATCCTGGCAGTATCTGTCCTGATGTGGCTTTTCATTTGTGGCTCAAACCATATAATGGGCCTTCAGAAAAGTAGAAAGGGACTCAGTGGGCACCTCTTGCAGATGATGACCACTGGCAAATAAATGTTGGAGCATTAACATCGTGAGGCAATGATAGAACTGGGTCAAAATGGAGAGCACTTTAAGTTTTGTTTTGAGCAAGATGAAGTTTTGAGCAATGAAGGAAGCTTAATTTCAACATGTGGATTCTACCCAATGAAATCTCATTATTTTTGATGCTCTTTAATTAAATCTCATTACAATTCACTCTTCAGTTGTGATTTAAACTAAACAAAGAAGGAACATTGAGAGCGAGAAGAGCTGTCATGAAGGAGGAGAAACTTCAACAGTTTTGCTTTCAGGAATCAGAAAAAAATCTCACAGAGGGCTTTACTTACTAATATGGATACAAGATTATCTTTTAGAGACATTGGACCAAGAATTAACTGTTAGAGTTGATAGCGCTTTCTTTCATTGACAGTTAAAATTGAAAAATCACTAATGCTTATGATTTCCTATTCTTTCATATGTATTTCTTTAATGTGAGGGTTCTTTCAGTTCTGACTTCTCTGAGTAGGTTTTATAAGCAACATCAAAGACCGTGACATGCAAATGAAATTAAAGATATGTTGCCTTCTGAACCTCCTTTGCTCCATTTGGTAATTTTCCAGCCAGGGGACCTCCATGAGTGCTGTCATTCCAAATCTGGCAAAGTGACAATGCATTTGTTGCTGGCCTTGCCAGATGCCCGTGGCAGAGTTGTAGATGCTGGAGTCAGGTAGGATTCTTAAGGACAGATGGCCTTTTTCATGGGGCTGCATAACTCAACTCCCCCGAGGCTTTCAATAGATGACTGGCCATGAAAATGAAGAATCTTACAAAGGAAAGAACATTAGGATATACAAAACAGATTCAGATAAATCATAAGCACATACTGCAGCATACATGCTGGGTGTTCCTTGTTATGCAAAATTGACATAAGATACGTTACCCAGTGGACATGTTGGCTGCATTTATATCGTGTCTTCTCTACCTACAGCAAGCTCCTTACAATATAGGCTCACTCTATCATTCAGAATCAGTGTCAGAATTGCTTTATTTTTGATTCAATATACACAGGAATTTGTCATGCTATGATGGTGCCCTATAACAGGAAATTTAGGATGAGATAAGTTATAAGAAAAAGAAATGTTAAATTAGCAATTAAAAACATTCACCCTCACATACAGTCAACACAGCAATTAGGAGCTCAGTGTCTTTCTTAAGACATTTCAACATGGTGTTGAAGGAGCTTAGGGCGTTTACCAGATGTCTACTCAATCACCTTAGCAATCAATAAATCCACAATAGATGGATGATACATTCATCAAACACATGTTCCACTTACACCATGAAATACTCCAAGACAAGTTAGAAAGACAATGACTGCAAAACTTCACAAAGTATCCCCCATCAGGAAAGATTTAAAGTCCAAAGCACATCAATACACCAGGGCCATGTTGCCTGTTTTAAAGTCTGAGTCACATGATTGCAGTAAATCAAGACAGTAACAATGGGTGGTCCAATGACAGATTGCACCGCAGCATAGAGCCTGTTGAGGAAAGTTAAGGCTCAGAATGATCAGGCCTTTTTCTCAAATATAAAATATCCTTCCTCCCAAAACAAAGGTGAGGTTATTGTCAGACCAAGAACATTGATTGTAAGTAAATCATATACCACAATATTAATGGAGGGAATGGGAAGGTGAATGTGCGAACATTTCAAGTAATTCAAAAGATGGAACCTTTTTTTCCCAGTAAACTCACAAAACATATGGCCCTAAAGTAAATCTAAATTTAGAAAAAAAACTAATAAGATGTTTCTGTACATTCTATCTGGTATTTTCAACTATTTGAAGCATTTGCATTGCATTTATGTTTTTTTTGTTTTTGAGAAACCATCATTGAATAAGTCTTACTTATAATAGTCTTACTACTGTTCCACCTGATCCCCTGGACAGGCAGTATTTCCGCCTGCCTCCTCTGCATTCTTTCATTGTCTGAACATTCAAATAATCTCAATCCGAGCCTCTTCCATCTCATCTTCTCTCTCTGCTTACAGATATGCCTTCCCCATCTCCTCCATCAAGCCGCATTATCGTGATTCCAACTGGTGCCCTGTTGGTTTTAAGTACCTCAAGCGGTCATTGTTAACCCTGGCGTTGACTGATCAGGAATGAACGCCATTTTTATTCTGGAACAAGTTTTGCTTCCAATGGACTACCTGATTCAATGATCTGCATATGTCTAAGTTTGGGACCGGTTCAAGGGGAATACAGGCTTATATCCCCTTAGAGCAACCTAAAATATTATGAACTTATTTTAATTTCATACTTGTTGAGTAGTGCACAGTGAGCTGGTCAAAGAGATTGATCTCTTGAATCTTGAGGGAGGCCTTGTAATTGACTTTTTTTCTGGCCATCACATAATTTTGTCCGTCATTTTAATGTTTCCCTCAAATATGCAGTATGGGGGTTAAACGGGCACGTAGCCTTTCCAAAAAACAGGAATTGTTTCTCCCTTAACCCAAGACTTGAACCCCCTCCTAAAATATACTCATCATTGCATTCACTTTCTCTGCCTAGGATTTTATTCTGGCTTTCCCACAGGGTTCAAAGTTAGATCCCATGAGATGCTGGTAGGGGGCTTAAGTT